>NC_079213.1:103559933-103592433 GCF_029633865.1 Lampris incognitus | reverse complement strand
GACCCAAGGTTTCCCAGCAGAACATTGCCCAGAGCATCTCACTGCCTCTACCGGCTTGCCTTGGTGCCATCTCTTCCCCAGGCAAATGACGCACATGCACCCGGCCATCCACATGATGTAAAAAACAAAAAACAAAAACCTGATTCATCAGTTCAGGTCACCTTCTTCCGTTGCTCCATGGTCCAGTTCTGACACTCACCTGCCCATTGTAGGGGCTTTCAGTGGTGGGCAGAGGTCATCATGGGCACTCTGATCAGTCTGTGGCTACGCAGACCCATATGCAGTGAGCTGTGATGCACTGTGAATTCTGACACCTGTCTATCATAGCCAGCATTAACTTTTTCAGCAATTTGAGCTACAGTAGCTCTTCTGTGGGTTCAGATCAGACGGGCTAGCCTTCACTCCCCACGCGCATCAATGAGCCTTGGACGCCCATGACCCTGTTGCTGGTTCACCAGTTGTCCCTCCTTGGACCACTTTTGGTAGGTACTGACCACTGCATACCAGGAACAGCCCACAAGACCTACCATTTTGGAGATGCTCTGACCCAGTAGTCTAGCCATCACAATTTGGCCCTTGTCGAAGTCGCTCAGATCCTCATGCTTGCCCATTTTTCCTGCTTCCAACACATCAACTCCAAGAACCAAGTGTTCACTTGCTGCCTGATATATCCCACCCTTTGACAGGTGCCACTCTAGCGAGATAATCAATGTTATTCACTTACCTGTCAGTGACTTTAATGTTTTGGCTGATCGGTGTACATGTATACATCTACAGTGAGTGAGCTAACGGCGCCTCATATCGTCAGATGTATTCAATCTTATCTTCACATACGCCACTGGACTTAACAGTAACCACTGAAAATTAGTGTTAATGAACAACCACAAACTCTGGCTTAATCCCCAGCATTTTTTTTAATAAAATAAAGAATTGGGCAGTTTCCCACACTTTTTTCAGCTGTATCTCTCTCACACAGTGGAAAAACACTTCTATATTTTGTATTTAGGAATATGGGTACCTCCATTTTTCATAAGCTCTGGATTTGCGTTGTTGATGCCCCCATTCACTTTCTTTCACTGACTCATTGTGTCCTGTTGTAGTCCACATGTTGGCATTTTGTGCAATAATATGCTGCTTTTTATGCTTCTGCATGTCACAATAACAAAAGATTTTTGTTCCACTCGAGATTTTTTTTCTCATAGTCATCCCCCATCTCATACTCCAGTCCTGCAACACATCTGCACTCCCCTCATACACACCATGTCTACTCTCATACTACACCATATCTACTCTCATACCACACCATGTCTACTCTCATAGCACACCATATCTACTCTCATACCACACCATATCTACTCTCATAGCACACCATATCTACTCTCATACCACACCATATCTACTCTCATACCACACCATGTCTACTCTCATACCACACCATATCTACTCTCATACCACACCATATCTACTCTCATACCACACCATATCTACTCTCATACCACACCATATCTACTCTCATAGCACACCATATCTACTCTCATACCACACCATATCTACTCTCATACCACACCATGTCTACTCTCATACCACACCATGTCTACTCTCATACCACACCATGTCTACTCTCATACCACACCATATCTACTCTCATAGCACACCATATCTACTCTCATACCACACCATATCTACTCTCATACCACACCATGTCTACTCTCATACCACACCATATCTACTCTCATAGCACACCATATCTACTCTCATACCACACCATCTCTACTCTCATAGCACACCATATCTACTCTCATACCACACCATGTCTACTCTCATACCACACCATATCTACTCTCATACCACACCATGTCTACTCTCATACCACACCATGTCTACTCTCATACCACACCATGTCTACTCTCATATCACACCATGTCTACTCTCATAGCACACCATGTCTACTCTCAAACCACACCATATCTACTCTCATACCACACCATATCTACTCTCAAACCATACCATGTCTACTCTCAAACCACACCATATCTACTCTCATACCACACCATATCTACTCTCATACCACACCATGTCTACTCTCATACCACACCATGTCTACTCTCATAGCACACCATATCTACTCTCATATCACACCATATCTACTCTCATACCACACCATGTCTACTCTCATAGCACACCATATCTACTCTCATATCACACCATGTCTACTCTCAAACCACACCATATCTACTCTCATACCACACCATGTCTACTCTCATACCACACCATGTCTACTCTCATACCACACCATGTCTACTCTCATACCACACCATATCTACTCTCATACCACACCATGTCTACTCTCATACCACACCATGTCTACTCTCATAGCACACCATATCTACTCTCATATCACACCATGTCTACTCTCATACCACACCATGTCTACTCTCATAGCACACCATATCTACTCTCATATCACACCATGTCTACTCTAATATCACACCATATCTACTCTCATACCACACCATATCTACTCTCATACCACACCATATCTACTCTCATACCACACCATATCTACTCTCATATCACACCATGTCTACTCTCATACCACACCATATCTACTCTCATATCACACCATGTCTACTCTCATACCACACCATATCTACTCTCAAACCATACCATGTCTACTCTCATACCACACCATATCTACTCTCATACCACACCATATCTACTCTCATATCACACCATGTCTACTCTCATACCACACCATGTCTACTCTCATAGCACACCATGTCTACTCTCATACCACACCATATCTACTCTCATAGCACACCATATCTACTCTCATACCACACCATCTCTACTCTCATAGCACACCATATCTACTCTCATACCACACCATGTCTACTCTCATACCACACCATATCTACTCTCATACCACACCATGTCTACTCTCATACCACACCATGTCTACTCTCATACCACACCATGTCTACTCTCATATCACACCATGTCTACTCTCATAGCACACCATGTCTACTCTCAAACCACACCATATCTACTCTCATAGCACACCATATCTACTCTCATACCACACCATGTCTACTCTCATAGCACACCATATCTACTCTCATATCACACCATATCTACTCTCATACCACACCATATCTACTCTCATACCACACCATGTCTGCTCTCATACCACACCATGTCTACTCTCATACCACACCATATCTACTCTCAAACCATACCATGTCTACTCTCAAACCACACCATATCTACTCTCATACCACACCATATCTACTCTCATCTAGGGCCCTACCAAATTCACGGCCGTGAAAATCGCGTCACGGTCCGTGAAATCAGCCTCTTCCCGTGTAATTGACCATTTGCTGTGAAATGCAGTGAAATGCAGAATTTAAGTGCGCAACTAGTTTGAGAAAACACTGTGCTGACATGATTGACATTTTGGATGCGCGAATAAAAGCATTCACGTGTCTAAGACATTGATTGGTTAAATGAGCATCCGGGGTGGTCGCAATGATCCTTTTTGTTACTAGCATAGTTTGAGTTAGCTGTCGCCAGCATGTTAGCTTAGGCCCTAACGTGCTGAAGATGTCAAAATCTAAAACCTCAAAAAACACGACTGCACACGACAGAGTAATTGAGTTTGGAAAACATATTTTACACGCTGATGGCGGGAAATTATTGTGTACGAGTTGTAATATCTCCTTAGGTCACAGTCGACGAGCAACGATTCAGCGTCACTTGGAAAGTGAAACTCATCTCAACAAAAAGAGGGCTGCCGATAAAGAACCACAAGGTGGAACCAACAAGAAGCAAAAAACAATTTCATCAATGTTTAAGAAACCAACCGAGAGCACCGAGTCTTGACATTTGGCGACCATGGAGCTTGTTGAGGCGTTTGCTAGTGCTAACATACCGCTGGAGAAGCTTGATCACCCGAAACGGAGGGACTACCTTCAACGTAATGTGAGAAATGCGGGCGGTTTACCCAGTGCAAATAAGCTCCGACAAGACTACCTTCCTAAGCTGTTTGACGCACAATTTGAAGGGGTAAAATCTATCATAAATTCATGTGAATCGTTTTCAGTTATTTCGGATGAGTCCACCGACGAGCAGGACAATTATGTTTTGCATGTTATTTTCGATTTCATGTGGGACAAGGCCGAAGATGTTGAGACTGGAGCTCTAACAGCAGTGCTGGCCGACTGTGCTTACTTGGATGCTGTAAACTATACCACTGTTTCAAAAGCCGTAATTAAAACCCTCACAAAATATGGTGCAGACTTTAACAAAGTATCTGCTTTCATTAGTGACAATGCAACCTACATAACGAAGTCATACAAATCTGTACTCCAGGGTCTCATGCCATCTCGGTGCATATCACTTGCAATGCCCACATTATTTCTCTGGTGAGTGAGTTGTGGAGAGCTGAGTTTCCTAGAGTAGATAAGTTAGTGAGCTACGTCAAAAAAGTGTTTAAGCATTGTCCCAGTCGCAAACTACACTATCGGGAAAGCATTGCAGAGAAGACAGGGGAAACGGTGGGGAAAATTGCCCTTCCACCTGAACCAGTGATGAGGAGATGGAACTCGTGGTTTCGGGCTGTACACTATCACGCAGCTCATCTGGACTTTTACACAGATTTTGTGGAACAGGAGCTCGCACTGACACCCCGAACACAGGCATTGACCGAACTGTTAAATCTTTTACACGATCCTCACCTGAATGAGGAGGTCAAATTCATTTCCAAAAATGCCATTAAGCTAATGGACTTGATCACTTGGTTTGAATCTCGACATGTATTAATTCGCAAGGCGCACAACAGGGTCATGGATTTGCTCTTTTGGGCAGAAGCACAGGCGAATGAAATTCACTCCGAGCGTGCAGATTTAAATGCCAGTGCTCATCACTTGTTTTCTGGCATGATACAAAAGATCAGGCAGTATTACTGCTACGGAGACGAGTCAAACGAGAACATTACGCAAAGTAGATTTAAACAACCAGCGGCCGAATTCCTGAAAGCAGTGCGCATTTTTGACCCTGCACAAATACTTACTTTGACGGTGGATTTAAACTCACTCAGCACGGACATTCCTGGATTTGACAAAAACTGTAGGCTGGAATTGCCGAACTACAAACACATCGCACAAGAGGTGGACACAACTTTACCAGTGCTAGCTTTTTGGAAATCCTCCGAATCTAGGCTACCACATCTTGCTAAAGTAGCGTGGCGCTGTCTGTCAACCCCGACGAACTCTGTGGACGCGGAGAGGGCCGTGTCAAAACATGGACAAGTACTTTCATCGCAGAGACAGAGCATGAAGCCAAGCACCGTCGCAGGATGCTCAATGCTTACATTCAACCACTAGTACGGTTATGCTGTGTACAGTAGGCTGGGCTATTAAGGCCCTGTGTGAATAAAAAGTGTAATTTAATCATTGCCATGAAATGTCGCATTTTTCTTATAGAATCCGTGAAATCTGTGATTTTCGAGAAACTAGGTCCGTGAAATTGAGCGAAATGTACCGTGAATTTGGTAGGGCCCTACTCATACCACATCATATCTACTTTCATACCACACCATATCTACTCTCATAGCACACCATGTCTACTCTCATAGCACACCATATCTACTCTCATAGCACACCATATCTACTCTCATACCACACCATATCTACTCTCATAGCACACCATATCTACTCTCATACCACACCATGTCTACTCTCATACCACACCATGTCTACTCTCATACCACACCATATCTACTCTCATACCACACCATATATACTCTCATACCACACCATATCTACTCTCATACCACACCATATATACTCTCATACCACACCATATCTACTCTCATAGCACACCATGTCTACTCTCATACCACACCATATCTACTCTCATAGCACACCATGTCTACTCTCATACCACACCATATCTACTCTCATAGCACACCATGTCTACTCTCATACCACACCATGTCTACTCTCATACCACACCATATCTACTCTCATACCACACCATGTCTACTCTCATACCACACCATGTCTACTCTCATACCACACCATCTCTACTCTTATAGCACACCATATCTACTCTCATACCACACCATATCTACTCTCATACCACACCATGTCTACTCTCATACCACACCATATCTACTCTCATACCACACCATATCTACTCTCATAGCACACCATATCTACTCTCATACCACACCATGTCTACTCTCATACCACACCATCTCTACTCTCATAGCACACCATATCTACTCTCATAGCACAATATCCACATTACATGAATATATTGTGCAGTTGTAACATAGAGCTGAAACCTAACCTCGGCTCGTTGCATCATTTTGCTCTGATAACAAACGAAAAAAGGCGTCTCAATGTTAGTTGTGATGGATTACCTATATCTCAAGCAGGTTTCAAGAATCTGCAAGTTGATTTTAATGAAAATGTACCAATGGCTGTCTTTAAGTTAGGGGGAAATGCATTCAAAACTATCTACAACCTATGGCACGCCTTAGAAAATGGTCCGGAGCGGCGAAGTAGTTGTAAATAAAAAAGTAGGTGAACTATGAACTTAATTTAGTGATCATCATTAGAAAGCCACTTTATTTTAAAAAGCCACTTTATTTTTGTCATTGTACAGGTTACAATGAATTTGTTCTCTACATTTATCCCATCCTATTGTATAGGATGTAGAGACCCATCCTATTGTATAGGAGTAGCGGGCAGCTGCAGCGCCCGGGGACCAACTCCAGTTCTTCTTTCCATTGCCTTGCTCAGTGGCACAGACCCCTTTTATTAACCCTATTATTAACCCTATTAACCCTGTTATTAACCTTATTAACCCTAACCCTGGGGTATTAACCCTACCATGCATGTCTTTTTGATTATGCATTATGCAGCCAAGTTCCATTATGGTTGATATATCACTGGAAAAGCACTGCTTCATGTATTTCCCCATTGAAATACACTATTTTCTATATCTTACATCAGTCTGACACTATTTACTTGGCTGCATACTGTGAATTTATTTAATCGAGATTTTCTTAATCGATATCAGCCCTAAAATGCTGCAAATCAAAAGGTTGGAAAGTTACGTTCAGGTGCGTTTACCCTCCACTACACCACTGGCCAGGAGCATAGGTCATTTGTAGTAAACGTGGCTAAAACGATGCAAAAAAACAAAACACCGGAATGGTCCTTTAAAAACACGCCGGTGTGACAAAACCGGCACGAAAAAGCGACGCGCCCGCCGCGTGCGCCGCTCCGGACTGAGACCCTGCAGACGGATGAGATGTGCAGAGATGTGACACGTGGGTCCGTGGAGGAGGCACCAGAGGAGAGAGAGAGAGAGAGAGAGGGGTAGAGAGAGGGAGGGAGTGGGAAGGAGGGCGAGAGAGGTAGAGGGAGGGAGACAGGGCTGGCTTGATCAGGAGGAGCTGGCGAACAGGAGGAGAGGAGAGGAGTACGCTGTACGATGAATCCGGAGGAGCAGCAAAACAATCAGAGCCGAGCGGGGTGAGGGAAAAGCGGGGTGCGTCTACAGAGCGACGGCCGAAAAACAGGACTTGTTTCTTTTCCCGTTGGTTTTTTTTTTTTTTTGGTCCATGCGGCTCTTCACGGCGGTTATCAAGCCTGCAGCATCACTTCTGAGAAGCTGACGTCAGCACGCCGGGAGGAATCCGCGAGCCGAAAGTGCGCTCCAGCATCGCACCGCTCATCCGACGCAAAACAGACCAGACAAAAAAGCAGCAGAAGAAGAAGAAAAGTGGTCGGTTCAGCACTTGGAAGGAGGACAGCTCCTTTACTCCTCTGTCCGGTTACCCTCAGCCCTAGAATGAACTTGAACTGAAACATCGCTGCTCTTGTTGCCCTCCCCCCACCCACCCCCCAAAAAAACAAACAAACAAACAAACAAACAAAAACCTCTTTGCATGGTTTATGATGTGAACCCCTGACAGACGAGACTCTAAAAGCCTGCAAGAAGTAAAAAAATAAATAAAAATAAAAAAAGACCCAGCGTCGGGAGAGAGCCGGAGAATCTGACTGTGCGCTCAATATGTACCAGGGCCATTTACAGGTAAGAGGCAGCACAGCGGGGCTTTGCTCCTCCGCTTTTATTTCACCTAGCTGCTGAAACTGGCAGGTCGTGACGTGGATTCGAACCCTCGACACGCTCGTGAAGGCAGACCGAGTTCACTGCCAAGCACCTTTTTCTTTTTATGTCGGGCTCTCGCGAGGCGACCGTGGTTATTAGTCGACGAAGAAGACGAGGTCGCGGACTCGTGCACACAACTCATGATAACCCGGCGACGTGTCCGCGAGAGAGGCTGCACTTCTTTATTTGGATCAGTTTAGGCAGGAAGACACGTGACAATGAGGTACTGATGCGATCACAGAAGTAAATGGAAATTGATACGTTGGCGGGTAAATGTGGGTATGGACTTTACATTAAAGTAAAGGTCCCTAGGCTATGGAGAGCGCGCGTGCCTAGTTATGAATAAACGCAACTGTGTTTCACTGGTATCGAGCGGCTCTTTGGTGACCTCGCGCAGTCTGAACTGTATATTTATCGTGTTGGATTTGAATATTAATTGATTAATCGCGCTTTGCAAACATGCCCGCTAGTTTTGATCGCGTGACATGAAGGCAGCGCATGGAGTGTGACGTCAGTTGTCATGTTAGGAGCGACAACTTTATTTGGAAAGCTAAGCAGGGTCTGGCCTGGTTAGTACTTGGATGGGAGACCGCCTGGGAATACCAGGTGCTGTAAGCTTGGGGAGGGGGAGAGGAGAAGAACAATTATTTTGGTGTTACGTCACGAACGGAGGCGGGAGTTGCTCGTCTCAGAGACTAAAAGTTGACACGTCGAGGTGCTAAAAGGTTCAGAGAAAAACAAAACAATCAAAACCCGCCAGAATAACCACGGCTGAAAGGATGTGTAGACGCCCCCATATGGCTTAGCTTGTTCATAAACTGGCAGTTATTACACATGTCCGATATAACATGAACCTGAAGAGCCACTACACAAATTAGTAGCCTGTGGTACTGCCATAACAACATTGCTTTCAAGAGACAGGGAACGTTTCTCATCCGCTTTCACATCAAACGGTTGCATGTGACGGATGTGCAAATATTAACGCTTAATCGGGAGTAAAGATAGTTTAGTTGTCTTTTTTTCTTTATAGATACAAACACATGTCTGGAACCTGGTTGTCAGTTGACACTTCAGCTCACATTTTTAGCACGTGCATTTTCCCTTTCATCGCATTTGCCACCCCATGGTGCTTTAATAGGTAGTGGCATCAGCAAACGGCTGATGGTAACCAGCCATTTTATAAGTATCCCACCGGATGTATGCGACTCGCTGTGCCTGGCCTAGATCAGAAATGGAACGGCAGACTACTGTACCCCTCCCCTGTCATTAGGTGGGGTTGATCTCCAGTCCAGGGAATGCAAACTCCGCTTTCTCTGTTGCTAATGGGCCCTTAGCCACACTCCTCGCTTGCATAATAAATGTATTCATCCTTACAGAGACAGCACTTTCTCCTTCAGGTGTGTGTGTGTGTGTGTGTGTGTGTGTGTGTGTGTGTGTGTGTGTGTGTGTGTGTGTGTGTGTGTGTGTGTGTGTGAATAATACAGCATTCATCCAGATGTGGGCAAAATAGTATTTAGGAATATGTGTATTGGCTGTATCCTGAGCACAGCATGGGAGGGGTTTGGAGCACCGGGGCTCATCAAACAGTACCACGTTAAGTATTTAACAGCAAAAGAGTTTCATTTGAATCTCAAATAACCCAGACCCTGGTGTACTTGTTGTATTTTGCAGTCCCCTAAACTCCAGCCTTGCCGTAACAAATGCCGACGTGTAAATAAAACTTGATCTAGGTTTGCCAACTGTATTTCCATTTATATTCTAACAGCCGTGATATAACGTACTCAAACATCATGTTTGTCCCAAAGGAATACTTAGAAAAGAGTATTATGGTAAATTTAAAGTATCACGGCAAAAAACACGAGCAACGCGGCATGCGTGGAGCATCAGGGGGCTTTTTAAGAAGGGCCAGAGTTCAAGAGAGTGAGAAATATTGTCTTTTTTGGCATGCCCGCTATACCAGTTCTTTGAGGATGGCATGAGAAACACAGTCGTTGCATCTACCTTTTAACATCCTAAAACACCCAAACAAATATTGACCGTGCCCACTCCTCCAACATCTTTATTTTATGCACTTCCCCATGTGGACGGTGACCTCTGACTAGCGACTCGGGACATAAATCACCGGGAGTCGTGTACTCTGCCTAGTCTAGTCTGGACTATCTAATGCGGCTTACATGGCTTCTCGGTGCAACGGCATTGTAGCACCAATCTAGGGAGTATCTCCTCATCAGACTTACCATCTTGCTTTCCTTTCTCGAAATAGACCCTGCCGTGAGTGCCATCCTTATTCTGCCGTAGTCTCCAACTCAGCAAAACGTGTCAACCTGTGATGGAGCAGAAACGGTACAGAAGCTTCCTGTTTAGGGAAGGAGACAAGGCTCCCCTATTCATCAACCTTTTTTTAAAAAAAACAATCTCTTGGTATTTTTCATTTTCTGCTCCACACCGCTGTCCCTATAGATGAATACCCATATGTTGATGTGCCCGTTTCAACAACATAGCTTATGGATTTTTCCATAAGCAAACCCAAAGTGTTTGTGTTCACTGCCGTGGAGCTCACCAGGAGCTAATATTGGATGGACCAAATATCTTGGCATGAGCCGGGTGTCGGCATAAGACCCAGATCTTGTCCTCATGGTCTGCTGGCCTGGCTGATATTAGAGGTTGGCATGACCAGAGCTGTCTGGCAGAAACACAATACTGGCCTCCTGTCTTCTGTTTCTCCAGTCTTGCTTATTTGTCCAAGGCTAAAAACAATGCCAAACTTCTATCTATCTGTATCTGCGAGGGGAAAACTGCAATGCCAGCACCCCGGCTGCCCGTTTACTGTATGTCTAACTTCAAACAGCAAGCGCCTGCTGTTTGAAACTCAATTCGGTGTTTTTATTCTCTGCGAGAATGGGACGGAGATAGGAAATGTTAAGCTGAGTCTCATGCTGTTGAAACAAAAAAGCGATTCAGAGATCTGTACTTCAGTTTCATGCATCAGCCAGATGGGCCAGATCCATCACTGATCATTAAACAGAAAAGCCCGGAGAAATACTGCTGCAGACTGTGTGCATTTCATTTCTGGTGCTAACCACGCATTAAAACTTGATCTGGACTTCAGCCTTCAGATGGGCTCTTCACACACGTGGACACCCTTGACTTTAAACACAACGCGTATCTCGCTTCCGTAACGTGACGTATTCCCAAGTAAAGCAGGCTGTTAGGGTGGGACAAAACGTAGGGAGGGATGTGATTTGGTTGGATGCTGCAAAACATCCAACATGTTATTTGTTGGAATGGTGCTTTCCTGCACAATCAGACACAATGGGCGGCCCGGTGGCACAGCGAGAAGGTCCTAGGTTCGAACCCCGGGGTTGTCCAACCTTGGGGGTCATCCGAGGTAGTCCTCTGCGTGAGTTTGCATGTTCTCCCCGTGTCTGCGGTGGGTTTTCTCCGGGCGCTCCGGTTTCCCCCGCCATCAAAAAAAGACATGCCTATTAGGGTCTGACAGGGGCACTCCTGTCTGTGCCCCTGACCGAGGCATGGCGAGACGAACTGGAGTTGGCACGGCGGCTGCCATCTGCTCCTAGCTACCAAGCTAGGAAGGGTTAAATGCAGAGAGGAATTTCCCTACGGGGATCATTAGAGTATATCAACATCAAATCAATCAGAAAAACTTGGCTGTTTCACAGGAAGTTAAGACGATTAGATGTAATGTGATGTAAAATAAGTTAAAAAAATGTGATTTTTTTTTGCATGAGTTGTTTAATAGGTGAATAAGGTGACTGGGGAAATGGACTAACAAGGTTAAAAAAAAAAACAAGTCAATTTTCGTTTCACGTTGTCTTTAAGGAGCACATTGTTGCTACCTCCGTGCATGTCATAGGGCTAACCTCAGCACTTGCTGTGTTATTACAGGGAATCTAATTAGGGGACTGCTTGGATTGAGCCTGTGAATGACACCCCAGCGTAATGGAAGCGATGCTCTTATGCCTTTGGATATTTGCTCGGCTACACACAACATGATTGCATAATTCGATTAACATATTCTCAGGGCCCTGGGGAGGATCTCGAGATGGGGGTTCACGGTGAGACGTTCTAGCTTATGTTCTGAGTTCACAGCGGCTTCATTTATCTTGATTAAGTTCCTGATGTGCTCGCCCAGTGTTCAGTGACGGTTTACTGAGCGTAGGCCGCATCGTGGAAAAGCTTTCCGTGCCACAGCAAATAGGCCACTGCTCTAAAACAATAACCACTGAGGTGACGACAAGTCTTTTGTTTCGTGTTTGCCATTCTTGTCGCCATTGTTTTAGTATCTATGGATTTTCCCTGTGTCAGTCCAGTGGGCTGTTTTTGTCTCGTCATTACAAACCAGGATTTCTTATCATCTATCCGGGGATGGGGTTGGGTTGCAGGGGGGAGGGGGGGCTTTGCCTTCTCCAGGGACACCCGGTTCCTGACAGACTCCTCTAAGCCAAGTTCCCGTTTTTCTACCGCAACAGAGACACTGGCCTCATTGCCAGCCGGTCTGGATTAGTGCAGAGTGCGAATGACAATTAAAACCTTGGTTAATTAGCCTTATCAGATGGGGCTGGGTAAAACACACAAAGAAATGACGAGCACTTAATGACTGACAACATCCCAGTCAACAGTGAGAGCAGAATATCAGTTGAGTGAAATGGATGTTGTCCTCACAAATGAGATTCCTCCGCACGGCAGAAGGATCAGCCAGCGGATGCATCGTAACACAAGACATGGCAGATATGGGTAGCCGGGGAGAAAAATCAACCTGACAATAAAAGCAAATGATAGCCAATCAACACATCCCATCAGACCGGATCTGCATACAGTCTATGCGACGGGAAAGTGCAGCACGGCTGCTCCGGCATGCAGCGCATCTGGTCAAGGAGTCTGACCTCCGGCTGCTGAAGCTCAATCTTTATTTCGATTTCTCCCACGCCCGAGGTGGTCAGCCTCAGTGACGACAAAACGGGGACCCTGGAGACTCCCCTCAGACAGGCTGCTTTAAAACCGGCCCCGATTTAAGGTGCCACGACGCTGATTAAAAGCAATTTAATTGGCCTGACTATTTCAGGAGCCGGGATAATGAGCAGAATCAGGTGGTATCCGGCTGGAACGAAAGCGATGAAGACTGAGCTGCTCTCCTTGCTGAAGGAGGTGACGGTGGGGAGCAAATCCAAAACCTGTTCAGCTGCCCGACACATTGGCTTGTTGGAGTCAAACGCGTTCTCATAAGCAACGCATTTGCTGCTGCTTCTTCTTCTTCTTCTTCTTCTTCTTCTTCTTCTTCTTCTTCTTCTTCTTCTTCTTCTTCTTCTTCTTCTTCTTCTTCTTTTGTCCCTTTCTCTCCCCGATTGTATCCGGCCAATTACCCCACTCTTACAAGCCGTTCCGGTCGCTGCTAAAAGTCCAGATAACTTTTTTTTCCTGCATGACGTCACGGCTGTGTACGAGCGCTCTCCGCGCGGTCATGTTGTGTCTCGGGGACGAGAATCTTTGCTAGGTTAAACAAACTGTTCGGATGAACAAAAATCAAAGGTAAAGGTGAATAAATGACACAAAGCTGAGCCTTCTCTCTCACACATCAAGATATTTGAGTTTGTGGTTTTGAGTCGCATTTATTGGTCACTTGTTAGACTTTGTTTTGAAGGTAATTGGTTTTTTTTGGGGGGGGGTTGTTGGTTTTTTTTGTTTTGCCGTTTGTATAACTACATCCATGGTTTCAAGTCCCAAGTAAGTCCCGTAGTAGTCTTATGCATCATGAAGTCAGATCCTGGGCGCAGTTTGCTCGTTCTCATAGCCCAGAGGCATGATGGGAGTAACACTACTGCGCATATTCAGTGGGCCCCATGTACCCGGAAGTAACCCGGAAGTAACCAGGAAGTAACCCGGAAGCCAGAAACGTTTTCGGCGTATGCGCCAGGCGAGGCGTTATTACGGATCCCACTGCTTTTCTTGGCAAGACACGCCCTGCGTAGTATCCAGGCAATAGGATTCTAGGAAGACCCGCTGTTATGTATGCACACATCGACAGTGCTGCATTTGATTTGGTGCTGTTCTATTGTGCTGGGATCGACTGGTGATGCCTGCGGGCTCTGGGTTGTTTGATCGGGTCTGCCTTTGATGCTGTGTCAGTCTAAATAAAGAATGCCACGGAGAGGTTGTGTCGAGCGACAGCGCTGTGTCCTGACGTGATTTCTAAACTTAATATTGGCGACGAGGATGGCTGATATCTCCCTCCCACCACCTGCCCCCTTCCTGGCATTACCTGGCGAGCCTCCGGTACCATGGACTCGCTGGCTACATAGTTTTGAAAATTACACCATCGCCTCAGGGCTCGACGACGTGAGCCAGGCTAGGAAGACGGCTCTGTTGATACACTGCTTGGGAGCAGAGGGTCATCGTGTGCTCGGGACTCTGGGAAACGTCACAAACTTTGATGAAGCTGTGGGACTTATGAGCACCCATTTCGCTGCTCCACAGAGTGCCCTCCTTCGGCGATTTATATTCCGTCAGCGACACCAACTGCCTGGTGAGTCTGTGCAGCAGTACGTAGCTAATTTGCGAGGGCTAGCTAGCTCATGCAAGTTTGGCGCGCTTCAGGACGAGATGGTTCGCGACCAGCTAATCGAACACACCAACAACGCAAAGGTGCGTGAGACTCTCCTGCTGGAAAAAGACGATCTGCTGCTGTCCACAGCAATTACCATCGCACTACAGGTTGAGGTAGCAGCTGAGTGTGCTGCTATGCTAAATACACAGCAAGTGGCCACCTCCAGTCAAGCTGCCAACGACTCCTCCCTCTACTCACGGCTGCCCCTCGGGACGCAACCCAGCCAGAGCGAGGCGGGCGCCGACTCCACTGGGGACGTCTTGCAACTGCAACGACGGCGTTCTCGGCCCCGCCCTCAACAGTCCTGTGGTAACTGTGGATCTCGGTCTCATGTTTCAAGGGCTCAGAACTGCCCTGCCCGTGGCCAGACATGCCGTAGCTGCGGTAAGCACAATCACTTTGCCAACGTCTGTCGATCTTCCCCGGCTGGGTCAGAGGGCCACACCCCCCAGTCTTCAACCGCCGTCATTCACAAGGTGAGCTCTGCGCCAGTGTCATTCAAATCATGCACAGTCAACATTAATGATGTGTGCATTCCCCTGCTGTTGGACACCGGTGCAAGTGTGTCTCTCCTGAATGTTGATACCTACAGTCAATTTTTCGGTTCACTGCCACTGTCCGCACCCTCAGCTGTCCTCTGTGGGTATGGTGACTCCAAAATCGATCTGGTTGGCTCTCTCCAACTGACTGTCCGCTATGGAACCAAGCTGGTGCCTAATGCAGTTTTTCATGTGGCACGCCGTGGGGCCAACCTGATGGGCCTGGACCTGTTCTCCGCTCTGGGGTTCTCCCTCTTAGACACAAGGGGGGCAGCAATCCTGACTGTCGCCACACCTTGGCAGCAGAAGTGGCCATCGCTGTTTATGGGGCTGGGCTGCCTCTCCGCCTTCACCCATCAACCTCTCCTCAACCCTGCTGTGAAATCTGTCATCCAACCACTGCGCCGCATCCCGTTGGCTCTCCGTGATGGGGTCTCCGCCGAGCTGCAACAACTGCTGGAAGCTGGCATCATTGAACCGGTGGACGCGTCACCTTGGGTCTCAAACCTCGTGGTGGCTAAGAAGAAGTCGGGGGGCCTGCGTGTCTGCATCGATCTACGTGCAGTAAATAAGGCAGTGGTCCCGGATATGTATCCACTGCCCACCTCAGAAGAACTCACTGCTCAGTTCTATGGCTCTGAGGTGTTCTCCAAGCTCGACCTCAGACAGGGGTACTTACAGGTGCCCCTCCACCCCAGCAGCCGAAACCTCACAGCCTTTGTGACACATGCAGGAGTGTTTCGCTACACCAGGATGCCTTTCGGTCTCAGCTCCGCCCCTAGCTGCTTCCAGAAAATCATGGTCTCCGTGCTGGCTGGCATACTGGGCGTGGCCATTTATCTGGACGATATAGTGGTACACGGGCCCACCAGTGAAATCCACGACAAGCGCCTTAACATGGTCTTCGCAGCCCTGTCCAAGCACAAGCTAACTCTGAATGCTGAGAAATGTGTCCTCTCTGTGCCAGCCATCGACTTCGTGGGGTTCCGGCTGTCAGCGAGCGGTGTAACTCCACTACAATCCAACGTGGACGCCATTCAGGCCATCCCTGAGCCCAGCTCGGCCGCCCAGGTCGCCTCCTTCCTGGGTATGACAAGTTACTACCTGAGGTTTCTTCCCCAGTACTCTGCGACCACAGCCCCCCTGCGCCAGCTGCTGCGTAAGGACGAGCCATGGGTGTGGTCAAAGGCATGCAGTGACGCTGTGCGTGATCTCAAGACTCAACTGACTTCACCACCAGTGTTGGCTCACTTCAACATCTCCAGCTCCACCTTTGTGACCTGTGACGCATCAGCCACGGCGATAGGGGCCGTGCTGTCTCAAACCCAGAACGGTGTGGAGAAGCCCATTGCCTTCGCCTCCCGTGCCCTCAACCTGACCGAGCAGCGGTACTCCGTGGGTGAGCGTGAGGCGTTAGCCTGTATCTGGGCTTGTGAAAGGTGGCACCTCTACCTCTATGGCCGCTCCTTCACCCTCAGGACAGATCACCAGGCCCTGACAGCGCTGCTGTCCACATCTGGGACAGGCCACAAACCCCTGAGGCTGCACCGCTGGTCTGACCGCCTCCGCCAGTACAACTTCAGCCTGCAGTTCACCCCAGGCAGAGACAATGTTGTCGCCGACCTGCTCTCTCGCTCTGTCTCCACCCCAGCTCCACAGACGGACACTGACTGTGTGGAAAAGGACATTGTCCAAATGCTACACACACCCCTCCAGGCCACTGTCTCTCTGCAGGAGCTGAGGGCAGCCTCCGAACAGGACCCTGTCCTCTCCCAGCTCCGCACCTACATCCAGAACGGCTGGCCTCACAAGGTCCCAGAGGAGCTGGTTGCGTTCGCCCGAGTCAGACAGGAGCTCTCCTGCTGGAACGACACCTGCGTGGCACGTGGGTTTTGCACAGTGGTCCCAGCTGCTCTCCGTGCACGTGTTTTGAATACGGCGCATGAAGGCCACCTGGGCATTGTGAAACTGAAACAGCGCTGCCGAGACCTGGTGTGGTGGCCGGGGATAGACAGAGATATTGAGGCTCTGGTGAAGGACTGTTCTGCCTGCCTTGTGAGTGGCAAGACCGGCCACCAGGCTCCCCCACCCCTGCAACCTCTCGCCTGGCCCTCTCAGCCCTGGGAACACCTGCAGTTGGACATTTGTGGTGAGATCCATGGAGTTCCCCACCACCAACGCTTCATGGTGGTCGCCTACGATCTACACTCAAAATGGCCTGAACTCACCACTTCCGGCACTGTGACCTCACAGATCATCATCGACTTCCTGGACTCTCTTTTCTCTCGCTGGGGCCTCCCAAAGGCCATCACCACTGACAACGGCCCTCAGCTGGTCTCTGCTGAGTTCACTGCTTATCTCGAAAGCAAGGGCATCCGTCATATACGCACTGCGTACTACCACCCCCAGGCCAATGGCGGCGTTGAACGTTTTCACCAGTCACTGAAGAACGGCCTCAGAGCACACATGGCCCAAGGGTGCTCTTTCACGCAGGCCATCCGTCACACTCTGCTACACTATCGGGCCACACAGCACTCAACCACAGGCGTCTCCCCAGCCTCTCTCATGCTAGGCCGGGAACTGTGCATGCCCCTTGACAGGCTCCGCCCCTCCACACCTCAGGCACCTCCCTCTGGGGTCAGAGCCTCAGTCACTCGTCAGCAGACGCGGATGAAGCAACGGTTTGACCAGTCAAAACGAACCAGGGTGCCAGACATCAATGTGTCAGACTGGGTCAGGGTCCGCAGGCCCCACAGGGACAATAAAATGGCTTCATACTGGTCATCTCCTCTCCAAGTCACCCGTCAGCTGGGCCCAGCCACTTACCTCCTCAGCGATGGCACTCGGTGGCACTCCAGTCGTCTACGGAAGGTGTCAGCTCCGCCACACACAGCTGGTGACACAACCATAGCCATTCCCTCAGCATGGCGAGACGCCCCGGGGCTTCATGCAGTTCCTACACGGGCCCCAGACATTCCTGGGCCTCAGCTTCCCCTGCCATCTCCCTCCCCACCTCGGCCTGCCCAGCCTCAGGCCGCCCCGCGACCTGTTCGCACACGTTTACGCCCTGGCCACCTAGAGGACTTTGTGTCAACCTTTCATGTTTGAAATCCTGCCGGGGGGGGGGGGGGAAATGTTATGTATGCACACATCGACAGTGCTGCATTTGATTTGGTGCTGTTCTATTGTGCTGGGATCGACTGGTGATGCCTGCGGGCTCTGGGTTGTTTGATCGGGTCTGCCTTTGATGCTGTGTCAGTCTAAATAAAGAATGCCACGGAGAGGTTGTGTCGAGCGACAGCGCTGTGTCCTGACGTGATTTCTAAACTTAATACCCGCCCCTACTCTGCCTCTGATTGGCTAACCTTAACCCTAACCTTAACCAACCCAACCAACGGAGGCAACGAGTACTGGGCAGTCAGAGGCAGAGGGCCAAGAAAAGCAGTAGGCTCCACAATAACGCCCAGGCCAGCAATTCTCAAAGGAATGAACAGGCGTCATTTTTAGATCCGGTATCCAGTTCTACTACAATACATCCATGGTCACTCACAGAAGAGAGTCCCATCGGCCCCAGCACCTATAGAGCATGCGCACCAGAGACTTCCGGTGGCCGAGCCGGCTAACTTCCAGTTTAGCCCTCCTCCTCCTCCTCCTCCTTTTTGGGCAAGCAACCTGGTACATACGGGAGGATCCACGACAAGGCGTCTGTGCATTAAAAAGTTTTAACACTCTGCTGAGAGACCAATGTGAAGCGGAGGGTGGTTCTGTCTCTCCTCGTCGTCTGTTAAAACCCTTTAACGCAGACCTTGTCATGGATTATCCATGAAACACGGCGACTCGTACAGATGTCGAAGTGTACCTTCTGGGTCTTGTATCGACGCGTTGTCAACACGGTGAATACATCAGGTTGCGGGGTGAGAACGGGCTCTGTCTGGAGTCGGAGTCGGAGGATGAGGATGACCAGCCACGACTGCTGTTTTGATTCACTCATTTAATATTGCGACGAGCTTCCTGCCGAAGCAGCCGTAGACAACAAACAAATCCGATATGAAAAGTTACTGACAAATGTGATGGAGGGATTGACCTCCTCCCCGAAGTAATAAAGAAAGACACATTTATGAACATATCGTCAATATAGGTTGAATACTGTGTATTATTATACCGCTTAGACCGGATTCTGTTATATGGCCAAATTGGAGAAGAACATGTTAATGCACGACACCTACTGGTTGAACGGTATAAAGTTAGGACAAAAAGACGAGGAAAATGTGAAAACTAGCAGGGAGGAGATACCCTTTGGGGATATTTTATATATATATATATATATATATATATATATATATATATATATATATATATATATATATATATATATATATATATATAATTTTTATCCGGCCAATTACCCCACTCTTCCGAGCCGTCCCGGTTGCTGCTCCACCCCTCTGCCGATCCGGTGAGGGCTGTAGACCACATTCCTCCCCCGATACATGTGGAGTCGCCAGCCACTTCTTTTCACCTTACAGTGAGGAGTTTCACCAGGGGGACGTGGCGCGTGGGAGGATCACACTACCCCCCCCCCAGCAGGCACCCCGACTGACCAGAGGAGGCGCTACTGCAGCGAGAAGGACACATACCCACATCCGGCTTCCCACCCGCAGACACGACCAGCTGTGTCTGTACGGACGCCCGACCAAGCCGGGGGTAACACCGGGATTCGAACCGCCGATCCCCGTGTTGGTAGGCAACGGAATAGACCGCTACGCTACCCGGACGCCCCTCTGGGACTATTTTTATAGATAGCAGACATATGTAGGATTAGCTCTTCTGATTTACCAGACACGTGGCGGTTGTAATTTTCATTTATTTAGAATCCTTATCACGTTTCCTTTGCATTGGATGTATTGTACACGTCAGTGGCTCCCCCTCTGTTTGGACGTTTTGTCTTTTTTTCCCCAGTGAAGAAACAATTGTTATGGAAAAAGCCACCAATAGCAGTCATGACCTGCTGGTGGTCATTTCCGGAGGCAGCCGGGGGTTGTGTGCTCCTCTCTCCTAGGGAGGTTAAGACTCCAAAGTGTCTGTGATCAGCTTGTGAAGCTGGAAAAGCCGACTAGATGAAGCCTAAGAGGGATTCGAGGGTAGATCAGCAGCAGTCGTCCCCCATAAGCTGATTGAAGAAAAGAGGGATTCTTGATCCCAGCCGCCCTGAATGGGAAGACATTCAGTCCTTCACGGTCATCTGTGGTCATCAGGGACAATTTGACGTGCGAGTGAATGATTTAAGACAGATATGAGGGATTTGGGGTGGCGGTGGTGGTGGTGGTGGGTGGGTGGGGGCGTTGAATATAGGACAGCCAAATATTTAACGACCTCAGTGCCTTATCATAGTCATAGCCATGTTCAGCCACGTTCTTGGTCCTCATCCAGGCCACATTACATCCCCAATATCATAATGTTATTTGCCCCTGTCTGACTGGTGCTGCCGGTGTGAGAGGCTACGGCTCTTTAGAGACGACCGTGGTGTCTCTTTTTAGCTCTCCTCAGCTAAATGGATCCTAGCCAGCGCCGTTGCTAGCTACCACGTTACCCTGCATTACACGGAGTTTTTCAGCATGGCTCTGCAGGTTTGGGTATGTGAACAGCGGCTTATGAGGCCTGCTGCTTTGATTAGCATTTCATAGTTTGTGTGTTTGTCATGGTTTTTAATGTGTAAGTGTATGTCCGAGCTCATTTGTATGTGTCTAATCGTGTGTGTGTGTGTGTGTGTGTGTGTTAACGTGGGAAGGGGGGGTGGTGGCTGTGTAACATGTTAACATGTCAGACCCAACAGTATGCCTAACTTTTCCTAACGTACAACTGCAAAATACACAAATAAACAAACAAATAAATAATACATAGATAAATAAAACTCACCTTTATTTTAAACAGTGGGTTAGGGGTGCGTGGAATGTACATTTCTAATAATAAAGTGAGTAAACACTATAATCTACATCTGCCCCACACGCGCCTTACAAACAAACCAATGACGTCATACTGTAGCGACGGGGGAGGCGGTCGCTCTGCGCTGGCGGCGGTTCTGCGCTGGCGGAGCGCAGTGGCTGATGGGACTGTTGACGTTATTAAAATTGTGTTTTAATGAGGTGGTGTTCATGTTGTGGTTAGTCTTGTGTTGTTGTTTTGGGGGTTCTACTTGGGAGATGGGGGGGGGGGGCTCGTTACGTTCTGGTCCGTCCTGGCCGGTGTGAATAACAGAGCGCTCCCGGGGTCTTGCGGTGTATGGGGCACGGGGGTTGTGATTAAAAAGAGACCTCTTTGGCGTCCGGGTGGCGTGGCGGTCTATACCGTTACCTACCAACACGGGGATCGCCGGTTCGAATCCCCGTGTTACCTCCGGCTTAGTCGGACTCTTTACAGACACAACTGACCGTGTCTGCGGGTGGGAAGCCGGATGTGGGTTTGTGTCCTGGTCGCTGCACTAGCGCCTCCTCTGGTCGGTCGGGGCGCCTGTTCGGGGGGGGGGGGAATAACGTGATCCTCCCACGCGCTACGTCCCCCTGGTGAAACTCCTCACTGTCAGGTGAAAAGGAGCGGCTGGTGACTCCACGTGTATGGGAGGAGACATGTGGTAGTCTGCAGCCCTCCCCGGATCGGCAGAGGGGGTGGAGCAGCGTCCGGGACGGCTCGGAAGAGTGGGGTAATTGGCCGGGTACAATTGGAGTGAAAAAAAGGGGGGAATCCCCCCTCCCCCCCCAAAAAAGAGATCTCTGCCTCTCGACTCATTCGTCCACGTCGGCTCGCCACAATACTTTTCGTTTTAGTTGCCCCCCCCCCCCGCTTAAAACCTCTCCCCGCGCGCCTGGGTGGGGGTGTGTATGTGTGAGTTTATCTGTATGTGCGTGCACATTTTAACGTATAACATGTATGTTTGTGCTCGCTTGTGTGTACGTGCCTATTTGTGCAGGTGTGTGCCGCCTGTCATTCTGCAGCGCATGAGTAAGCGCCGCCATCTCTCTGTTGTATCTGTCTGAAGTGACGAAGTGATTAAAATTAAAAGTCCCAGGGAATCCGCCTTTGGGAAGGGCACTGGTCCTCGTCGACACGGGCCGGTGGCGACCAGCCAGCTGCCCTTGAGGTGGTCAGGAAGCTCCCCTGCAGCGAGTATCAAATACGCTTCTGGCTGGAGAACCTAATCCTTAGTTAATAGTAAGAACAGCATGTAGACATAATTCTCAGCCAACGCCAAAACCCGGGTACGTGTGTGTCTGAAACTGTCACCCATACAGTACAGATGTCATATTATGCAAATAACTTGATATTTTGAGATATGCAGATACTCGTCACTTCTCTTCTGGATATTCTGTGTTATGCCCCTTGTGTTTTTCATGTGAGAGGGACTGGAGCTGGGTTACATCCATGTAATATGGAGATCCTGATCTGAGACTAGATGTGTTGTGGGATTGTGGTTCTGGTAACATGGTGATATAACACTAATGTCGTCATTCACTGGTCTTAAAGGCTGCATTACAGTAAAGTGAGACCATTTTTTTTCCACTTTTCTCCCCAATTGTATTCGGCCAACTCCCCCACTCTTCCGAGCCGTCCCGATCTGGGGATGGCTGCAGACCTGCAGACTACCACATGTCTCCTCTGATACATGGGAGGTCACCAGCCGCTTCTTTTCACCTGACAGTGAGGAGTTTCACCAGGGGGACGTAGCGCGTGGGAGGAGCACGCTATTCCCCCAGTTCCCCCTCCCCCCCGAACAGGCGCCCTGAAAATCTAGAGGAGGCGCTAGTGAGTGACCAGGACACATACCCACATCCGGCTTCCCACCCGCAGACACGGCCAGTTGTGTCTGTAGGCAACACGGGGATTCGAACCGCCGATCCCCGTGTTGGTAGGCAGCGGAATAGACCGCAACGCCACCCGGATGCCCTGTGAGACCATTTTATTGCACTGTTTTGGGGAAATGATCAGTGGATGTCTCTACCTGCTTGACCATCAGATCCGCATCACTAGTGATGCGGATCTGATGGTCTGTATCTTATGAACACACCGATAGTCCTCCCCAAAATACCACTGTCACATTAATACATATACATACAATACAGGCAGCGCCGTGGGGCTGTGGTTAGCGCTGTCGCCTCACAGCAAGAAGGTGCTGGGTTCGAACCCTGGAGTTGTCCACCCTTGGGGGAGGGGGGGTCATCCCAGGTCGTTTTCTGTGTGGAGTTTGCATGTTCTCCGCGGTGGGTTTTCTCCGGGTGCTCCGGTTTCCCCCACCATCAGAGAGACATGCATGTTAGGGTTAGTACCCCTGGGTGTGCCCCTGACCGAGGCGTGGCGGAGTCGGTCCCCGGGCGCTGCCCACTGCTCCTACAGCTAGGCTGGGTTAAATGCAGAGCAGAATTTACCCACAGGGATCAATAAAGTATCTCAAAAAATAAATATTGCACAGTATGTGTTGAGGCATGCAGTGACAAATATTGCGATTGCGGGAGTGCAGGAATGAGGAGACGGAGAGATCGAGTCGAGTCTGTTTACTCGCCACACAAAACGACACCGATACATCACAATCTCCCCTGGCAACCAGCCAACCGCTAGGCTGCTGCAAACATGGCTCCACCCCGGAAACTCTAAGCGGTGCCTACGTCAGCCCTCCCAACGTCTGCCTTAAAGGAGCAGCGGCCCCCTGGTGAATCTACCCCCAGTTGTGTACCGCCACACGATATTTGATTTCCGTCAACACAACCGAGCCATAAGGACGACGCCGAGTCAAGTCCCTTGCACGTGCAAACTTACTGGGCAAACAATAAGGTGAAGTTGAGGATGCAATCACATATTCTACTGAATGGGGGGTTTTTTTTGGGCGCCCTGTGATGGACTGTAGGCCTGTCCAGGGTGTCCCCCCCGCCTGCCGTCCAGTGACTGCTGGGATGGGCTCCGGCATCCCCGCGACCCTGAGAGCAGGGTGGGCGGCGTGGATAACGGATGGCTGGCTTCTCCCCTTGCTCACAGACACAAACACACTCTTCTTCCAGCTTGTCAGGCTAGAAACGTGGCGCCCGTTCCCCTCCCGGAGTCATTGCTTTGATTGAGAGTGTCAGCTCAACACTTCTAATATACATAAATTATGTTTATGCCGGCTTTAATGTGCATCAGCATCCGGATAGGGAAGGTTATCTGGGCCGTAGCCCGGCCAGAGAGGGGATCCCCTTTAGTACGCCCGGTAGAGCCACGCCGTCCTTTTATTGAGCAAAACCCAATGTGGTGTGAGTCAGAGTATTGCTTTCCCTCTACAGCCCTCCATCAGTTCTGCTGACAGGGAAACAGTCCTGTCCTGTCATTCCCCTACATCACACCGCCAGGTCTCCACCTGCCTGAGTCACACGGCCGCCCCGCCGACAGGCATGTCACTTTGCAGCGATATTAGCGTTGTTAGTGAATGAAAGGAGTCTGTCCCCGACAAAAACCGGAGCGGAGTTGTTTCATTTTTCCTGTCAGAAGCAAAAACTATAAGAAAGGTGGAGGAGATGTAGTTTATTTTTAATAAAGCAGGTGCTTCACAGATTAGCAGATGGTTTATAAAGTTCTTCTTCGGCGGGGGGGGGGGGGGGACCATGTGGACAACATGACGAATGGGGCTGTGAGGAGCTCTTATTCGTGGCTGTTTCTGGTCACAAACCCGATGCAATACAGCCCAACAGCAGGGCCACGTCCAAGGCCACCAAGGTCTTTGCTCTCCCTGTGGGCCAAATATGAAGAAAGCTCAAATTGCTCTGGCAAGAAACACAGTGACTATTCATCCCGATTCGTGGCAGGTGAAGAGGGAGTAGAGGAGGGGGCTGCATCCTCAGCCCACTCCTCTACTCCCTCTTCACCTGCGACTGCGGTCCTACCCACAGTTCAAGTTCAACTTTATTGTCATATGCATTAGACTACAATGAAATTCGTGTGCTCTGGCTCTCTCTGCCTTAACATAAGGGACACAAGGACACGCACTAAAAAAAAAGAAGAAACACCACAGACCTACATAACAACAACAACAACAACAACAATTATAATAATAATGAGGCAACTACCATCTATGCCAAACGAGTGAAGCAGAAGGCAAAACATCATGGCCAGCGGCAACTGCAAAAGACCTGGGAGGACAAAGCAGTGCACGGGGAGTACCCAAAAAGAATAAAAGATGCAGACGTGGACCAACAAAAGACACACGAGTGGCTCAGGAGCACCGGGCTGAAAGCAGAGATGGAGGGCCCGATAATCGCTGCACAAGACCAGAGCCTGGCAACCAGATCCTATCACCACCGCATCATCAAAGATGGAACAGACCCACAATGCAGAATCTGTGGAATGTACCAAGAAACCATCGACCACATCGTCTCAGGCTGCCCGGACCTGGCAAAGACCCGGTACGTATACAGCAGCATACCTGCACTGGATCTGCAGGAGGTACAAGATCAAGACGACTGAGAAGTGGTGCGAACATCAGCCAAAAACAGTCACTGAGAACAATGACGTCACCATCCTCTGGGACATGCCCATCCACACTGACAGAGAGATAAAAGCTGACAAGCCCGACGTCGTTATCAAGGGCAGGAAGGAAAAGAGGTGCATGCTCATCGACATGGCAACACCATCCGACAAAAACACCTCAGTGAAAGTCACAGAGAAGCTGACCAAGTACAAAGACCTGGAGACTGAAATCAACAGGATGTGGGGAATGAAGACCGGAACAACACCAGTGGTCATCGGAGCTCTAGGACTCATGAAGAAGGGAATGGAAAAGTTCACCAACCGTATCCCAGGAAACATCAACATCGGTGCAGTCTAGAAGATCGCCCTACTCGGAACAGCCCACATATTACGAGTGCTGTCAATCAAGTGACATCTGCCCTATAGTGCCTCAGGTCCATAGTTTGGACCCGGCTCTACAGGATGTAAAACAGGAAACGTGAAAGAAATAATAATAATAATAACAGCAACTATTAATTCATACATTATATACACAATATAAAAAAATACACGATAACACAACAGTGTAAGGTGCATATGGGTGCGTCAGCTGTTCAGCAACCTGACTGCTGTGGAAGGAAATTAGTACTGAGACGGGTGGTGCGTGATCTGATGCTCCGGTAGTGTTTTTTAGATGGAGGGAGCGAGAGCAGAGCACGAGCTGGGTGGCTGGGGTCCTTAATGATGTTTTGGGCTTTCCTTTCGCAGCAGGTGGTATAACTGTTATGAAGTTGTGGTAGTTCCATGCTGATGGTTTTGGAAGTAGTCTGCAGTCCTGAGCAGGCAGGCTGCCCAACCACACCGTGGTACCGCCTGTCAGCACACTCTCCATGGCCCTGAGATACAAGTTCATAAGAGTTTTCTTACCCAAACCCCGGAGACCCCTCAGAAAAGACAGCCCCTGCTGTGCCGCCTTGTTGAGGATGTAACTGGGGTTGAGAGACCACGCGAGGGGGTCTGTGATGTGTGAACAGCTCCAACACCTTAATTAAATTCGCAGATGGTACGGCCATACTGGGTCTAATACTATATAGTCAATAACAATGAAACAGCCTAGGGAGGAGGCCCAGACATTGTCTGCAAGGTGCTGGGACAACAACCTGAACCGCAATGCAAAATAAATAAATAAACAAATAAACACCTCAAGAAATCATCGACTTTAGAAACAAAGGGGGGGGGGGAAATCCCACCACATTGGACTGTGCGTCTACGGGGAGGAGGTTGAGTTGGTCGCCAGTTTCCAGTTCTTGGGAGTCCACATGTCTGAGGACCTGACCTGGAGCCTGAACACCACCTGCTGGTGATGAAGGCACAGCAGCGCCTCTTTTTGCTGAGGAGCCTCAGGCGCAAAAGACCCCCAAAAACTGCTGACCAGCTTGTATGGCTGCAGTACAGAGCGCGCCCCGGCGATCCTGCTGCACCGCCTGCTGCACCGCCTGCTGCACCGCCTGCTGCACCGCCTGCTGCACCGCCTGCTGCACCGCCTGCTGCACCGCGGCACACAGAAAGGACAGGGACAGGACGCGGACGCGGAGAGTTAAAACGGCTGACTTGGTCCACAAACAGGCCTCTAGCCCCATGAGAGACCCCTCGCATCCTGGACAGCCCCGTTCGCCACCCTCAGGGAGGCTCAGAACCATACGCACACAGACCAAAAGGCTAAAAACAGATTTTTTTCCCCCCTGAGAGTTGTAGACAGGCTGCTAAACACATAACCCCCCTCCCCCAAAAAAAAACAAAACAACAACAACAACAACAACAACTACCCCATCCCCAAGTGCAACATTAAACGAATGCTAATGCAATAGGTGCAACAACTGTCAAAGTTTACATCCAATATACAATACATTATATCCAATTTACATACCATTTGGTGTTTGGACTACTCATTATATTTTTACACACACACACACACACACTATATATATATATATATATATATATATATATATATATATATATATATATATACACACGCTCATTTGTTGGGCACTTTTAACAACACCATTGACAGGTTGGTGATAAAAAAACTTTTATTATTATATATATATATATATATATATGCTGCAGAGTGGAGTGGATTGCTGCCAAACTAAGTTGCATTGTTTAATATGCAATGGAAATAACTGATACAATCTTTTCCCTCTACATGACGAGGCGAGTCTTCGATAACATATTTGCTTATGCCAGCTTATAAATGGTTGGAACCATACTAGACCTGCGACCCCTGAGCTGAAAGAGACCAAGACAAAGTAATAAAGCTGCTGTGATCCTGATGATACCGTCCCTACTGGCACGACCCGCTGTTTGCTGTATTGTTGGGACAGCGTTCGGAGGTGATGTCTAAATGAGGTCTCCATAAACCCTGAGAGGGTTTCTCACCTCACCTGCACGTTTCAACTTCTCTTTTCGATGTGTGCCATGAAAAAATAAGAAAACCAATAAAAGTTAAACCCACTCGTGAGTTTTAAGGTCCATGCTGCAAGATTTTAGGATTGTAAACTATAGTGCGGTACGGGATTAAGTCTGTGGATGTGCAGCCTCCTAGACGGACTCTCGCACGAATGCGACCAAGTTTAATATGAACTTGCACTTTCCAAAAAGAAAGGATTTGCTATGCAACCATTTTGGTCTGACCCTAACCCTGTTTTTAGTTTCACAATATAATAAAACTGGGTAAACTGGGCAACACAGTGGCGCAGTGGTCAGTACAGTCGCCTCACAGCAAGAAGGTCCTGGGTTCGAGCCCCGGGGTAGTTCAACCTTGGTAGCTGTCCCGGGTCGTCCTCTGTGTGGAGTTTGCATGTTCTCCCTGTGTCTGTGTGGGTTTCCTCCGGGTGCTCCGGTTTCCTCCCACAGTCCAAAGACATGTCGGTCAGGTGAATCGGCCGTACCGTCCCTAGGTGTGAATGTGTGCGCGCGCATGTGCGTGTGTGTGTGCGTGCGTGTGTGTGTGTGTGCGTGTGTGTGTGTGTCGGCCCTGTGATAGACTGGCAGCCTGTCCGGGGTGTCTCCCCGCCTGCCGCCCAATGACTGCTGGGATAGGCTCCAGCATCCCTGAGAGCAGGATAAGCGGTTTGGATAATGGATGGATGGATGGATGGATGGATGGGTAAACTGTTTACGCTTGTGCATGCGTGACTCATATCTACAGCTGACTCAGATCGGGCAGCGACAAGAATATGCAACACTTCTTGTTTTGACGTCAACCTAGAGGGGGGAAAAAACTTTTGCACTATTTTGGATAATCAAAATTATTTTAATAACGTTTGATCATGCCACTGCCCGATCTGAGTTGCGCATTAACAGTTTACCCAGCTTCATTATATTATGAAAATAAAGAGAGCGAACATTATTTTTGGTTTATCCAGTGTTCCTCCAGCTCTCCTGTGCTGAGATCAGCAGCGAGTGATTTGTTGACTTGCGAAATACGTTCGACTTCTCGTTTCATTGCGAGACTCATACCTGTGAATACACGGTGTTTTGACACTGACGCTGCCCGATCTGAGTCAACCGTCGATGTGAGTCGTGCATGCGCACACGTGCACACCGTTGACTTAGATGGGTAGCGACAGAGAGCGGCGTTGGTCAAGCGAGCTAGAGAGTGAATGGAGAGAGGGAGCGGCGACAGCGAGCGTAGCATAGTGGAAGATATCGCAAGAACAGAGACCGGAAGTGAGGGGGACGAGCATGTACTGGGGTGAGCGAATGGACGATAACGAGAGTTACAAACAAGTATTGGATGACATAACACTGGCGACGAGGATAAAAGGAGGGAATTGCAACGACCTCAAAGCAAGATGTATGAAACAAACTTGAATAGGAGACCACGTGTCGTTGGCATCGGGATTCGGGACCACGGCAGCCTCTGGTGTTCGGCTGTCTCCGCCTGCCCCGTTGAACCTTGAAGCGTCGGATCCGTACACGGAATATAAAATGTGGAAAGAATCGTACACCATTTTTTTTTGAAATAGCCAGCGGATCTGTGGAGGCAGAGGATGCAGTACGGAGAGCGACGCTATTGCATCAGAGGATTTTTGCCAATCTTCCGGGGGTAAAAGTTACGTTTGCTCAGACAGTAGCTGCCCTTGACACATATTGCACGCCGCGGAGAAATCTGGTTTTGGAAAGACACAAGTTTGGACAGAGAGCTCAGTGCCCCGAGGAATCTATTGACGCCTTTGTCAATGCTTTACGAAATCCTGAATTTGGCACACTAGAAGACGACGTGCTGAGGGATCAAATAGTGGGAAAGTGTGCAATGAAAAGGCTGCGGGCCAGATTATTGCAGGAGGAAGGACTAACTTTAGAAAGAACTCTCAAGGTCTCTACACTTTGTGAAGCAGCACACGCTGAGTCTAACGTGTTTTCAGAAAACAGTGGCGGCAGCAAGACTAGACAGTCACGTCAGCTTCACTAGGAATGCAAATGGCTGCTCACGCCGACAGAACAGGAAGTACAAACACAGACGAAGCACAATGCAACAGCGACACCGTGTGTTTCAGGTTTGGACTAGCAACTCATAAAGCAGATGAATGCGGAGCCAAAACAGCGAAATGCCTGTATTGCAAGAAAACTGGACATTATGCACAAGTATGCAGAAAGAAAAATGGCTTGCAAAAAGAAAAGAAACGAGACAGAAAGTATAAACCAGTAAGAGCAGTGGAGGATCCTTCAGACTCAGACTCTGATGAGTTTATGCATGCAATAGATCCAAAAGGTCAAGAAACAGTAAGAATAAGAATACATTATCAAAAGATTAAGATGGTAACAGACACAGGAAGTGGAAGCAACTTCATAGGAGAACATCTATATAAGAAAGTGTTTACGCACAAAGCTGAACTGAAACAGACTAAGGAGAGATTCTATCCTTATGGCCAGAAGACTCCACTAAAGTGTCTAGGTTACTTTAAAGCACAACCGGCATGGCAAGACCATGTCATAACAGAAAAGGTTTATGTTATTAAAGGAAATGTGGAAACACGGATGGGCAGAAAATTATGCTTTGCATTAAAGATATTGACTCCTGGAGGAAATGTAAATATAAATGCAATGGACCAGACAGATAGATTCAGCCAATTAGCACAAGAATGTGAGTCACTCTTTAAAGGACTAGGACAGATTACTGGTTACAGTCACAGAGTAACAGTCGATGAGAAAGTCTCACCTGTAGCTCAGGTTTTGAGGAGAGTCTCAGGGTTTGAGGAGAGTCCCTTATCCAATGATAGAAGCTGTAAACCAGGAACTAGACAAAACGCTGGAGGATGGTATCATCGAAGAGGCGAATGAAGGATCTGAGTGGATTTCTAATATCCTGCTTACACCAAAGAAAGACACAAGAGAAGTGACACTATGTGTAGATCTCTGGGAAGTAAATAGAGCTGTAATCTGAGAGAGACATCCAGTACCAACTGTGGACAGTATACTGCAAGCCGTGCAAGGAGCAAAAATATTTGCTAAACTGGATGCAAGAAAAGGATTCTGGCAAGCAGAGTTAGCCCCAGAGTCAAGACACCTAACTACTTTCATCACACACAGAGGGTGCTACCGTTTCAGCAAGCTTCCCTTTGGACTGTCAAGTGCACCTGAGTCCTATCAGAAGGCAATGCTAACGGGGCGCCAGGTCTCGTTTGCAACATGGATGACATGATAGTGCATGCTGAAAATGAGAAAGAACTGGAAATGAGGCTGCGACAAGTATTGCAGAAATGCAAAGACATAGGTCTAACCCTGAATAGAGACAAATGTGTTTTTGGTTTAACTGACTATTACACTTCATACCCAGAAGCAATTGTCATAAATGACATATCTTCAGCTACAGTCATTAAGGAATTGATGAAAATATTTGCTTGGTTTGGGTATGTATCCCCTAGAGGTTGTCACAGACAGCAGTTTGCTGGACAGCTATTTGAATCTTTTCTAACGTGTGGAATCAAGTACATACACCGTATTATCCAAAATCAAATGGCAAGATAGAACGGTTTCACAGATACCTGAAGAGGGCCTTCAGGGCAGCTGACAGTGAAGGGAAGAAATGGAGAGAGGAACTCCCAAAGATTCTCCTAGCATATCGCTCAACACCACACAGAGCATCAGGAGAAACACCAGCCAAGCTCATGGCTGGACGAGACATTCGTACCAAGTTACCAAACCCGGTGGAAGTAGAGGGAAAGACAAAGGACATTAAAAAACACCACCAAGAATACACAGCCAAAATGAAAGACTATGCTGACAAGACACACAGAGCAAAGAAACACAGCTTCAAAGTTGGAGACTTGGTGCACATTGCCAGAACAGATGAGGGTAAACTGGATTCTACATTCAGGGACCCTGGTGATGTACTCCTGAGAAACACCTCAGACTGTTCCTCTGAATTCATAAACACCGAAGGTGGATCCAGGATCACAAGGAATGTGAAACCTCTTCGCCACACTCCTGTGGTAATGGACCTTGATGCTGCTGTGCCAGCAGAAGCATGTGAGGATGCCGGCGTTTTGGACATGCAGGATGTTCTGAGCCCCCCAGCAGAATGCCCACAGGAAGCTGTATCGGTGCCAGATAATCAAAGTGTTACCAGAACTGGCAGAATTACCAAGAAGCCAGCCCGATACCGACACATGTAATTAAG